>NC_057795.1:637550476-637583828 GCF_018294505.1 Triticum aestivum
ATGGCACTCGGCCCCTAGTGACAAGCATTAAGCAAAGCAAAGTCATAGCAACATCAATATCAGAACATAATGGATACTAGGGATCAAACCCTAACAAAACTAACTCGATTGCATGATAAATCTCATCCAACCCATCACCGTCCAGCAAGCCTACGATGCAATTACTCACGCACGGCGGTGAGCATCATGAAATTGGTGATGAAGGATGGTTGATGATGACGACGGCGACGAATCCCCCTCTCCGGAGCCCCGAACAGACTCTAGATCAGCCCTCCCGAGAGAGATTAGGGCTTGGCGGCGGCTCCGTATCGTAAAACGCGATGATTTCTTCTCTCTGATTTTTTCTCCCCGAAAGCCAATATATGGAGTTGGAGTTGGCGTCGGAGGGCCACCAGGGGGGCCACGAGGTAGGGGGCGCGCCCAGGGGGGTGCCCCCCACCCTCGTGAGCAGGGTGTGGGCCCCCTGGTCTTCATCTTTTGCGAGGATTTTTCTTTATTTTTTCTAAGGTGTTCCGTGGAGTTTCAGGACATTCCGAGAATTTTTATTTTCTGCATAAAAAACAACACCATGGCAGTTCTGCTGAAAACAGCGTCAGTCCGGGTTAGTTCCATTCAAATCATACAAGTTAGAGTCCAAAACAAGGGCAAAAGTGTTTGGAAAAGTAGATACGACAGAGACGTATCAACTCCCCCAAGCTTAAACCCTTGCTTGTCCTCAAGCAATTCAGTTGATAAACTGAAAGAGAAAAAGAAAAACTTTTACAAACTCTGTTTGCTCTTGTTGTTGTAAACATGAAAAGCCAGCATTCAAGTTTCAGCAATTATTATGAACTAACCATACTCACAATGACACGTAGGTCTCACAATTACTCATATCAATAGCATAATCAGCTAGCGAGCCATAATAATAAAACTCGGGTGACAACACTTTCTCAAAATAATCATAACATGATATAACAAAATGGTATCTCGCTAGCCCTTTCTGAGACCACAAAACATAAATGCAGAGCACCTTTAAAGATCAAGGACTGACTAAACATTGTAATTCATGGTAAAAGAGATCCAGCGGGTGCTTTTAATAAGAAGGGTAATGACTCAACATAAAAGTAAATAGATAGGCCCTTCGCAGAGGGAAGCAGAGATTTGTAGAGGTGCCAGAGCTCAGTTTTGAAATAGAGATAAATTATATTTTGAGAGGCATACTCTCATTGTCAACATAACAACTAAAAGACGACGATATCTTCCATGCTAAACAGATTATAGGCGGTTCCCAAACAGAATGGTAAAGTTTATACTCCCCTTCCTCCACAAGCATCAATCCATGGCTTGCTCGAAACAACGAGTGCCTCCAACATTCAACGGGTCCCAAGGGGAGTTTTGTTTGCAGTTATTTTGATTTAGTTTGCATAAAGCATGGGATTGGGCATCCCGGATACCAGACATTTTCTCGTGAATGAGGAGTGGAGTCCACTCCTCTTGAGAATAACCCGCCTAACACGGAAGATAAGGGCAGCTCTAGTTGACATATGAGCAATTCGAGCATGCAAAACAGAATGTTTATTTGAAGGTTTAGAGTTTGGCACATACAAATTTACTTGGAATGGCAGGTAGATACCACATATAGGTAGGTATAGTGGACTCATATGGAATAACTTTGGGGTTTAAGGAGTTTGGATGCACAAGCAGTATTCCCGCTTAGTACAGGTGAAGGCTAGAAAAAGACTGGGAAGCGACCAACTGAGAGAGCGACAACTGTCGTAAACATGCATTAAAATTGATTCACACCGAGTACAAGCATGAGTAGGATATAATCCACCATGAACATAAATATCATGAAGGCTATGTTGATTTGATTCAACTACATGCGTGAACATGTGCCAAGTCGAGTCACTCAATACATTTAAAGGAGGATACCATCCCATCATACCACATCATAATCATTCTAATAGCATGTTGGCACGCAAGGTAAACCATTATAACTCATAGCTAATCAAGCATGGCACAAGCAACTATAATCTCTAAATGTCATTGCAAATATGTTTACTTCATAATAGCTGAATCAGGAATGATGAATGATCATATTTACAAAAATAAGAGAGGTCGAGTTCATACCAGCTTTTCTCTTTCCAATAAGTCCATCATATATCATCATTATTGCCTTTCACTTGCCCGACCGAACGATGTGTATAATAATAAGAGTGCATGTGCATTGGACTAAACTAGAATCTGCAAGCATTCAACTCAAGAGAGAAGACAAGTAATATGGGCTCTAAGTTAAATAAACAATCATGCATGTAAGAGCCACTAAGCATTTTCAATATGGTCTTCTCAACCCCCAAAGAAAGGAAAAGAAATAAAAACTATTTACACGGGAAAGCTCCCAACAAGCAAAAGAAGAACGGGAAATATTTTTGGGTTTTCTTCTTAATTACTACAGCAAAGAAATAAACTACTACTAATTTTTTGGTTTTTTCTTAAGGTTTAACAAACACACAAGAAGAAAGCAGGAAAAAGAAATTTTAAACTAGCATGAATAATGCAATGAAAGAGTATGAGCACCGACATCTAGCAATGAGTGTGTGTGTGAACATGAATGTAATGTCGGTGGGAAATACGTACTCCCCCAATCTTAGGCTTTTGGCCTAAGTTGGTCTATTGCCAGGGATGGCTTGGCGGATACCCGTAGGTGAAGCTGGGGTCATACTGTGACGAAGAAGGCTCTGACTGCCACTGGCTGGCAGCCTCCTCTGGATCCCAAGAATAAACAGATAGCCGTGGAGGCTCATCTTGTGGCTCAGGGGCTGGTGCAGGATTCCGATAGGCTTGAACAGCCGACCACGGAACGATGTGAGGTTCTGCAGACAAGTTAAACAAAGAAGGAGCAGGCAAAGTAATAGTCTCAGGGTGATGTTTATCAAAGTATAATTTATATTTGAGCTCCCCATCGTGACTCTTAACAAGAAAATCATGCGCTATCATACTCTTATAATCTAAATAAGCACGGGGCAGCGCTTTTTCTTCTTCCTCCTCATGCCTAATAGGTATTTGAAAATGTTCAGCTAGGCGTGAAGCATAAATGACTCCAAAGATGGGGCCCTTAGTGCGGTTCAAACTTAACCGTCTAGCAACAATTCCACCCATACTAACAGAGTTATTGCGGTATAAACCATGGAGCAAAATAATAATATCAGGAATACTAAGGTTCCCACAATTCCCGCGTCCAATCACGCAACGACTAGCAAATAAGGCAAAGTAGCGTAAAACAGGATAATGTATGGTAGTGATCCTTGCGTCAGAAACCTTCCTGGTTTCTCCCACCGTGATAGTTTTAATAAAAGCTTCTATTTCGTTACGGTGGGGTTCATCTAAGGTGACCTCAAAGGGTATTCTGCAAACCTCGCAGAATTCATCTAATGTCATCTTTTTAACAACGTCATATAAATGAAACTCTACTGATGGAGGTGATTTCTTAGGGAAAAAGTAGAAGTTTTGCACAAAAGTATTTGTGAGCAAGAGATACTGATGACGTTGGTCGCGGAGGAAGTTGGTGAGGCCGGCGTTCTCAATCAATAAATAGAAATGTTCATAAATCCCGGCTCTCCTCAAGAAGTCATCGGAGGGCCATTCACACGGCCGGACCTCCGCGGTGCGGGGCAAATTGAATTTGGGCTTCTCCTCTTCTTCTTTTTGTTTCTCCTTAAAGCTTCGGCTCGACGGGCCCCTCAAAAATTTCTTCATTATTTCTTTTCTTGATAGTAGGGAGAGGAAATTCAAAACCTCCAAATATAATTGATGGAGTTTTTCCAATAGAGTTAATACTATAAACTTGAGGTTTTTTCCTCGGAAAGTGTACCGTATGCTCATTGCCATTAACATGAAAAGTGACATTGCCTTTGGTGCAATCAATAACGGCCCCTGCAGTATTAAGGAAAGGTCTTCCAAGAATAATAGACATGCTATCATCCTCGGGAATATCAAGAATAACAAAGTCCGTTAAAATAGTAACGTTTGCAACCACAACAGGCACATCCTCACAAATACCGGCAGGTATAGCAGTTGAGTTATCAGCCATTTGCAAAGATATTTCAGTAGGTGTCAACTTATTCAAGTCAAGTCTACGATATAAAGAGAGAGGCATAACACTAACACCGGCTCCAAGATCACATAAAAGCAGTTTTAACATAATTTCTTTTAATGGAGCATGGTATAGTAGGTACTCCGGGATCTCCAAGTTTCTTTGGTATTCCACCCTTAAAAGTATAATTAGCAAGCATGGTGGAAATTTCAGCTTCAGGTATCTTTCTTTTATTAGTAATAATATATTTCATATACTTAGCATAGGGATTTGTTTTGAGCACATCAGTTAATCGCATACGCAAAAAGATGGGTCTAATCATTTCAGCAAAGCACTCAAAATCCTCATCATCCTTTTTCTTGGATGGTTTCGGAGGAAAAGGCATGAGTTTCTGAACCCATGGTTCCCTTTCTTTACCATGTTTCCTAGCATCGAAATCTCTTTTATCATAACGTTGATTCTTTGATTGTGGGTTATCAAGATCAACCGCAGGTTCAACTTCTACATCATTATCATTACTAGGTTGAGCCTCAACATGAACATTATCATTAACATTATTACTAGGTTCATGTTCATCACCTGATTGTATTTCAGCATCAAAAATAGAGATATCATTTGGATTCTCAGGTGGTTCAATAATAGGTTCACTAGAAGTTTGCAAAATCCTATCATTTTTCTTTTTCTTCCTCTTAGAAGAACTAGGTGTTGGGTTTCGTAGTAATTTCAAAAAATTTCCTACGCACACGCAAGATCATGTGATGCATAGCAACGAGGGGAGAGTATTGTCTACGTACCCAATGCAGACCGACTGCGGAAGCGATGACACGACGTAGAGGAAGTAGTCGTACGTCTTCTCGATCCAACCGATCAAGCACCGAAACTACGGCACCTCCGAGTTCGAGCACACGTTCAGCTCGATGACGATCCCTGGACTTCGATCCAGCAAAGTGTCGGGGAAGAGTTTCGTCAGCACGACGGCGTGGTGACGATCTTGATGAACTACAGCAGCAGGGCTTCGCCTAAACTCCGCTACAGTATTATCGAGGAATATGGTGGCAGGGGGCACCGCACACGGCTAAGGAATAGATCACGTGGATCAACTTGTGTCAACTTGTGTGTCTTTGGGGTGCCTCTACCTCAGTATATAAAGGAGCCAAGGGGGGAGGGGCGCCGGCCAAGAGAGAGAGGCGCAGGAGGAGTCCTACTCCTACCGGGAGTAGGACTCCCCCCCCCCCAAATCCTATTCCAACTAGGATTCCCAAGGGGGAAAGAGGGAGAGGGGTGGCCGGCCACCTCTCCTAGTCCTAATAGGACTAGGGGAAGGGGGGAGGCGCGCAGCCCCCTTGGGCTGCCCCTTTCTCCTTTCCACTAAGGCCCATGATGGCCCATATGGCTCCCGGGGGGTTCCGGTAACCTTCCGGTAACCCGGTAAAATCCCGATTTCACCCGGAACACTTCCGATGTCCAAACATAGGCTTCCAATATATCAATCTTTATGTCTCGACCATTTCGAGACTCCTCGTCATGTCCGTGATCACATCCGGGACTCCGAACAACCTTCGGTACATCAAAATGCATAAACTCATAATATAACTGTCATCGTAACCTTAAGCGTGCGGACCCTACGGGTTCGAGAACAATGTAGACATGACCGAGACATGTCTCTGGTCAATAACCAATAGCGGGACCTGGATGCCCATATTGGTTCCTACATATTCTACGAAGATCTTTATCGGTCAGACCGCATAACAACATACGTTGTTCCCTTTGTCATCGGTATGTTACTTGCCCGAGATTCGATCGTCGGTATCCAATACCTAGTTCAATCTCGTTACCGGCAAGTCTCTTTACTCGTTTCGTAATACATCATCTCACAACTAACATATTAGTTGTAATGCTTGCAAGGCTTATGTGATGTGTATTACCGAGAGGGCCCAGAGATACCTCTCCGACAATCGGAGTGACAAATCCTAATCTCGAAATACGCCAACCCAACATCGACCATTGGAGACACTTGTAGTACTCCTTTATAATCACCCAGTTACGTTGTGACGTTTGGTAGTACCCAAAGTGTTCCTCCGGTAAACGGGAGTTGCATAATCTCATAGTCATAGGAACATGTATAAGTCATGAAGAAAGCAATAGCAACATACTAAACGATCGTGTGCTAAGCTAATGGAATGGGTCATGTCAATCAGATCATTCAACTAATGATGTGACCTTGTTAATCAAATAACAACTCATTGTTCATGGTTAGGAAACATAACCATCTTTGATTAACGAGCTAGTCAAGTAGAGGCATACTAGTGACACTTTGTTTGTCTATGTATTCACACATGTATTATGTTTCTGGTTAATACAATTCTAGCATGAATAATAAATATTTATCATGAAATAAGGAAATAAATAATAACTTTATTATTGCCTCTAGGGCATATTTCCTTCAGTCTCCCACTTGCACTAGAGTCAATAATCTAGTTCACATCGCCATGTGATTTAATAGCAATAGTTCACATCACCGTGTGATTAACACCCATAGTTCACATCGATATGTGATCAACACCCAAAGGGTTTACTAGAGTCAGTAATCTAGTTCACATCGCTATGTGATTAACACCCAAAGAGTACTAAGGTGTGATCATGTTTTGCTTGTGAGATAATTTTAGTCAACGGGTCTGTCACATACAGATCTGTAAGTATTTTGCGAATTTCTATGTCAACAATGCTCTGCACGGAGCTATTCTAGCTAATTGCTCCCACTTTCAATATGTATCCAGATTGAGACTTAGAATCATCTGGATCAGTGTCAAAAACTTGCATCGACGTAACCCTTTACGACGAACCTTTTTGTCACGTCCATAATCGAGAAACATATCCTTATTCCACTAAGGATAATTTTGACCGCTGTCCAGTGATCTACTCCTAGATCATTATTGTACTCCCTTGCCAAACTCAGTGGTAGTGCATACAATAGATCTGGTATATAGCATGGCATATTTTATAGAACCTAAGACTGAGGCATAGGGAATGACTTTCATTCTCTTTCTATCTTCTGTCGTGGTCAAGCTTTGAGTTTTACTCAACTTCACACCTTGTAACACAGGCAAGAAACCTTTTTCTTTGACTGTTCCATTTTGAACTATTTCAAAATCTTGTCAAGGTATGTACTCATTGAAAACTTATCAAGTGTCTTGATCTATCTCTATAGATCTTGATACTTAATATGTAAGCAGCTTCACCGAGGTCTTTCTTTGAAAAACTCCTTTCAAACACTCCTTTATGCTTTGCAGAATAATTCTACATTATTTCCGATCAACAATATGTCATTCACATATACTTATCAGAAATGTTGTAGTGCTCCCACTCACTTTCTTGTAAATACAGGCTTCACCGCAAGTCTGTATAAAACCATATGCTTTGATCAACTCATCAAAGCGTATATTCCAACTCCGAGATGCTTGCACCAGTCCACAGATGGATCGCTGGAGCTTGCATATTTTGTTAGCACCTTTAGGATTGACAAAACCTTCTGGTTGTATCATATACAACTCTTCTTTAATAAATCCATTAAGGAATGCAGTTTTGTTTATCCATTTGCCGGATTTCATAAAATGCGGCAATTGCTAACATGATTCCGACAGACTTAAGCATAGATACGAGTGAGAAACTCTCATCGTAGTCAACACCTTGAACTTGCCGAAAACCTTTTGCAACAAGTCGAGCTTTGTAGACAGTAACATTACCATCAGCGTCAGTCTTCTTCTTAAAGATCCATTTATTCTCAATTGCTTGCCGATCATCGGGCAAGTCAACCAAAGTCCATACTTTGTTCTCATACATGGATCCCATCTCAGATTTCATGGCTTCAAGCCACTTTGCGGAATCTGGGCTCACCATCGCTTCTTCATAGTTCGTAGGTTCATCATGATCTAGTAGCATGACTTCCAGAAAAGGATTATCGTACCACTCTGGCGCGGATCTTACTCTGGTTGATCTACGAGGTTCAGTAGTATCTTGTTCTGAAGTTTCATGATCATCATCATTGGCTTCCTCACTAACTGGTGTAGGTGTCACAGAAACAGTTTTCTGTGATGAACTACTTTCCAGTAAGGGAGCAGGTACAGTTACCTCGTCAAGTTCTACTTTCCTCCCACTCACTTCTTTCGAGAGAAACTCCTTCTCTAGAAATGATCCATTCTTAGCAACGAATGTCTTGCCTTCGGATTGTGATAGAAGGTGTACCCAACAGTTTCCTTTGGGTATCATATGAAGACATATTTCTCCGATTTGGGTTCGAGCTTATCAGGTTGAAGCTTTTTCACATAAGCATCGCAGCCCCAAACTTTAAGAAACGACAACTTTGGTTTCTTGCCAAACCACAGTTCATAAGGCGTCGTCTCAACGGATTTTGATGGTGCCCTATTTAACGTGAATGCAGCTGTCTTTAATGCATAACCCCAAAACGATAGTGGTAAATCGGTAAGAAACATCATAGGTTGCACCATATCCAATAAAGTACAATTATGACGTTCGGACACACCATTGTGGTGTTCCAGGTGGCATGAGTAGTGAAACTATTTCACATTGTTTTTTAACTGAAGGCCAAACTCGTAACTCAAATACTCTTCTCTACGATCAGATCGTAGAAACTTTATTTTCTTGTTACGATGATTTTTCACTTCACTCTGAAATTCTTTGAACTTTTCAAATGTTTCAGACTTGTGTTTCATTAAGTAGATATACTCATATCTGCTCAAATCATCTGTGAAGATCAGAAAATAATGATACTTGCCACGAGCATCAACACTCATTGGATTGCATACATCGGTATGTATTATTTCCAATAAGTCAGTAGCACGTTCCATTGTTCTGGAGAACGGAGTTTTAGTCATCTTGCCCAAAAGGCACGGTTCGCAAGCATCAAATGATTCATAACCAAGTGATTCCGAAAATCCATCTTTATGGAGTATCTTCATGCGCTTTACACCGATATGACCCAAACGGCAGTGCCACAAATAAGTTGCACTATCATTATTAACTTTGCATCTTTTGGTTTCAATATTATGAATATGTGTATCACTACGATCGAGATCCAATGAACCATTTTTCATTGGGTGTGTAACCATATAAGGTTTTATTCATGTAAACAGAACAACAGTTTATTCTCTTACTTAAATGAATAACCGTATTGCAATAAACATGATCAAATCATATTCATGCTCAACGCCAACACCAAATAACACTTATTTAGTTTCAACACTAATCCCGAAAGTATAGGGAGTGTGCGATGATGATCATATTAATCTTGGAACTACTTCCAACACTCATCGTCACTTCCCCTTCAACTAGTCTTTGTTTATTCTGCAACTCCCGTTTCGAGTTACTAATCTTAGCAACTGAACTAGTACCTAATACTAAGGGGTTTGCTATAAACACTAGTAAAGTACACATCAATAACATGTATATCAAATATACTTATGTTCACTTTGCCATCCTTCTTATCCGCCAATCACTTGGGGTAGTTCCGCTTCCAGTGACCAATCCCTTTGTAGTAGAAGCACTTAGTCTCAGGCTTAGGACCAGACTTGGGCTTCTTCACTTGAGCAGCAACTCGCTTGCCGTTCTTCTTGAAGTTCCCCTTCTTCCCTTTGCCCTTTTCTTGAAACTAGTGGTCTTGTCTACCATCAACACTTGATGTTTTTCTTGATTTCTACCTTCGTCGATTTTAGCATCACGAAGAGCTCGGGAATTGTTTACGTCATCCCTTGCATTATAGTTCATCACGAAGTTCTACTAACTTGGTGGTGGTGACTAGAGAATTCTGTCAATCACTATCTTATCTGGAAGATTATCTCCCACTTGATTCAAGCGATTGAAGTACCCAGACAATCTAAGTACATGCTCACTAGTTGAGCGATTCTCCTCCATCTTTTAGCTATAGAACTTGTTGGAGACTTCATATCTCTCAACTCGGGTATTTGCTTGAAATATTAACTTCAACTCCAGGAACATCTCATATGGTCCATGACGTTCAAAACGTCTTTGAAGTCCCGATTCTAAGCCGTTTAAGCATGGTGCACTAAACTATCAAGTAGTCATCATATTGAGCCAGCCAAACGTTCATAACGTCTGCATCTGCTCCTGCAATAGGTCTGTCACCTAGCGGTGCATCAAGGACATAATTCTTCTGTGCAGCAATGAGGATAAACCTCAGATCACGGATCCAATCCGCATCATTGCTACTAACATTTTTCAACACAATTTTTCTCTAGGAACATATCAAAATAAACACAGGGAAGCAACAACGCGAGCTATTGATCTACAACATAATTTGCAAAATACTATCAGGACTAAGTTCATGATAAATTAAAGTTCAATTAATCATATTACTTAAAGAACTCCCACTTAGATAGACATCCCTCTAATCCTCTAAGTGATTACGTGATCCAAATCAACTAAACCATGTCCGATCATCACGTGAGATGGAGTAGTTTCATCGGTGAACATCATTATGTTGATCATATCTACTATATGATTCATGCTCGACCTTTCGGTCTCCGTGTTCCGAGGCCATATCTGCATATGCTAGGCTCGTCAAGTTTAACCTGAGTATTCTGTGTGCGCAACTGTTTTGCACCCGTTGTATTTGAACGTAGAGCCTATCACACCCGATCATCACATGGTGTCTCAGCACGAAGAACTTTCGCAATGGTGCATACTCAGGGAGAACACTTCTTGATAATTTAGTGAGAGATCATCTTATAATGCTACCGTCAATCAAAGCAAGATAAGATGCATAAAAAGATAAACATCACATGCAATCAATATAAGTGATATGATATGGCCATCATCATCTTGTGCTTGTGATCTCCATCTCCGAAGCACCGTCATGATCACCATCGTCACCGGCGCGACACCTTGATCTCCATCGTAGCATCGTTGTCGTCTCGCCAATCTTATGCTTTCACAACTATCACTACCGTTTAGTAATAAAGTTAAGCATTACATCGCGATTGCATTGCATACAATAAAGCGACAACCATATGGCTCCTGCCAGTTGCCGATAACTTGGTTACAAAACATGATCATCTCATACAATAAAATTCAGCATCATGCCTTGACCATATCACATCACAACATGCCCTGCAAAAACAAGTTAGACGTCCTCTACTTTGTTGTTGCATGTTTTACGTGGCTGCTACGGGCTTAAGTAAGAACCAATCTCACCTACGCATCAAAACCACAACGATAGTTTGTCAAATAGACTCCGTTTTAACCTTCGCAAGGACCGGGCGTAGCCATACTTGGTTCAACTAAAGTTGGAGAGACAGTCGCCCGCAAGCCATCTCTGTGCAAAGCACGTCGAGGGAACCGGTCTCACGTAAGCGTACGCGTAAGGTTGGTCCGGGTCGTCTCGTCCAACAATACCGCCGAACCAAAGTATGACATGCTGGTAGGCAGTATGACTTGTATCGTCCACAACTCACTTGTGTTCTACTCGTGCATATAACATCAACATAAATAACCTGGCTCGGATACCACTGTTGGGTTTCGTAGTAATTTCAAAAAATTTCCTACGCACACGCAAGATCATGTGATGCATAGCAACGAGGGGAGAGTATTGTCTACGTACCCAACGCAGACCGACTGCGGAAGCGATGACACGACATAGAGGAAGTAGTCGTACATCTTCTCGATCCAACCGATCAAGCACCGAAACTACGGCACCTCCGAGTTCGAGCACACGTTCAGCTCGATGACGATCCCCGGACTTCGATCCAGCAAAGTGTCGGGGAAGAGTTTCGTCAGCACGACGGCGTGGTGACGATCTTGATGAACTACAGCAGCAGGGCTTCGCCTAAACTCCGCTACAGTATTATCGAGGAATATGGTGGCAGGGGGCACCGCACACGGCGAAGGAATAGATCACGTGGATCAACTTGTGTCAACTTGTGTGTCTTTGGGGTGCCTCTACCTCAGTATATAAAGGAGCCAAGGGGGGAGGGGCGCCGGCCAAGAGAGAGAGGCGCAGGAGGAGTCCTACTCCTACCGGGAGTAGGACTCCCCCCCCCAATCCTATTCCAACTAGGATTCCCAAGGGGGAAAGAGGGAGAGGGGTGGCCGGCCACCTCTCCTAGTCCTAATAGGACTAGGGGAAGGGGGGAGGCGCGCAGCCCCCTTGGGCTGCCCCTTTCTCCTTTCCACTAAGGCCCATGATGGCCCATATGGCTCCCGGGGGGTTCCGGTAACCTTCCGGTAACCCGGTAAAATCCCGATTTCACCCGGAACACTTCCGATGTCCAAACATAGGCTTCCAATATATCAATCTTTATGTCTCGACCATTTCGAGACTCCTCGTCATGTCCGTGATCACATCCGGGACTCCGAACAACCTTCGGTACATCAAAATGCATAAACTCATAATATAACTGTCATCGTAACCTTAAGCGTGCGGACCCTACGGGTTCGAGAACAATGTAGACATGACCGAGACATGTCTCTGGTCAATAACCAATAGCGGGACCTGGATGCCCATATTGGTTCCTACATATTCTACGAAGATCTTTATCGGTCAGACCGCATAACAACATACGTTGTTCCCTTTGTCATCGGTATGTTACTTGCCCGAGATTCGATCGTCGGTATCCAATACCTAGTTCAATCTCGTTACCGGCAAGTCTCTTTACTCGTTTCGTAATACATCATCTCACAACTAACATATTAGTTGTAATGCTTGCAAGGCTTATGTGATGTGTATTACCGAGAGGGCCCAGAGATACCTCTCCGACAATCGGAGTGACAAATCCTAATCTCAAAATACGCCAACCCAACATCGACCATTGGAGACACCTGTAGTACTCCTTTATAATCACCCAGTTACGTTGTGACGTTTGGTAGTACCCAAAGTGTTCCTCCGGTAAACGGGAGTTGCATAATCTCATAGTCATAGGAACATGTATAAGTCATGAAGAAAGCAATAGCAACATACTAAACGATCGTGTGCTAAGCTAATGGAATGGGTCATGTCAATCAGATCATTCAACTAATGATGTGACCTTGTTAATCAAATAACAACTCATTGTTCATGGTTAGGAAACATAACCATCTTTGATTAACGAGCTAGTCAAGTAGAGGCATACTAGTGACACTTTGTTTGTCTATGTATTCACACATGTATTATGTTTCCGGTTAATACAATTCTAGCATGAATAATAAATATTTATCATGAAATAAGGAAATAAATAATAACTTTATTATTGCCTCTAGGGCATATTTCCTTCACTAGGTACATCAATATTGTTTCTCTGAGAATCTTGCTCGATTCTCTTAGGGTGGCCTTCAGGATACAAAGGTTCCTGAGTCATTCTACCAGTTCTAGTAGCCACTCTAACAGCATAATCATTTTTCTTACTATTCATTTCATCAAGCACTTCTTTCTGAGATTTAAGTACTTGTTCTACTTGAGTGGTAACCATAGAAGCATGTTTGCTAACAAGTTTAAGTTCACCTCTAATATCAGCCATATAATCACCCAAGCGTTTAATCATAAAGGTATTCTGTTTTAATTGTCTGCCAAAATAAGCATTAAAGTCATCTTGCTTAAACATAAAGTCATCAAACTCATCCAAGCACTGGCTAGCAATTTTAGTAGGAGGGACTTCAGCTTTATCATATCTATAGAGAGAATTTACCTTTACTACATGTGTCAGGATATCGGGAGGTTCTTCAGTAAATAAGTAATTAAGATCATATACTTCTTCAGCAGGCGGTAAATTAAGACCATGTATTTCTTCAATAGGAGGTAAATTCTTAACATCTTCAGCTTTAATACCTTTTTCTTTCATAGATTTCTTTGCCTCTTGCATATATTCGGGACTGAGAAATAGAACACCTCTCTTCTTCGGAGTTGGTTTAGAATAGGCTCAATAATTGGCTCAGGAACTGGCTCGGGAGGTAGCTCGGGAGGTGCCCAATTATTTTCATTTGCTAGTATATTATTCAATAGGATTTCAGTTTCATCCGGTGTTCTTTCCCTGAAAAGAGAACCAGCACAACTATCCAGGTAATCTCTGGAAGCATTAGTTAGTCCATTATAAAAGATATCAAATATTTCAGGTTTCTTAAGAGGATGATCAGGAAAAGCATTAAGTAATTTGTGAAGCCTCCCCCAAGCTTGTGGGAGACTCTCTTCTTCAATTTGCACAAAATTGTATATTTCCCTCAGAGCAGCTTGTTTCTTATGAGCGGGGAAATATTTAGTAGAGAAGTAATAAATCATATCCTGGGGACTTTGCACACAACCAGGATCAAGAGAATTATACCATATCTTAGCATCACCCTTTAATGAGAACGGAAATATCTTGAGTAAATAAAGGTTGTGCGATCTCTCATTATTTGTAAACAGGGCAGCTATATTATTTAACTTAGTAAGATGTGGCACAATAGTTTCAGATTCATAGCCATAAAAAGGATCAGATTCAACCAAAGTAATTATATCTGGATCAATAGAAAAATCATAATAATCCTGATCAGGCACATAGATAGGTGAAGTAGCAAAAGCAGGGTCGGGTCTCATTCTACCTCTAAAAGATTCTTTACTCCATTTAATTAGCAACCTCTTAAGTTCCTGTCTATCCTGGCAAGCAAGAATAGCTTCAGAAGATTCAGCACCAAAAAGATAACCCTCAGGAATAGCAGGCATAGGTTCATCATCACTAATATCATCGTGTTCAGGTTCAATAATTTCTCTTTCTCTAGACCTAGCAATTTGCTCATCAAGAAATTCACCAAGTGGCACAGTAGTATCAAGCATAGAAGTAGTTTCATCATAAGTATCATGCATAGCAGAAGTGGCATCATCAATAACATGCGACATATCTGAATTCATAGCAGTAGTAGGTTTAGGTGTCGCGAACTTACTCATAACAGAATGAGAATCTAGTGCAAGGCTAGATGGCAGTCCCTTACCTCCCCTCGTAGTTGAGGGCAAAATAGTAGTCCGATCATCTTTCAAGTTCTTCATAGTGTCCAGCAGATATAAATCCCAAGTGACTCAAAGAATAGAGCTATGCTCGCCGGCAACAACGCCAGAAAAAGGTCTTGATAACCCACAAGTATAGGGGATCGCAACAGTTTTCGAGGGTAGAGTATTCAACCCAAATTTATTGATTCGATACAAGGGGAGCCAAAGAATACTCTCAAGTATTAGCAGCTGAGTTGTCAATTCAACCACACCTGGAAACTTAATATCTGCAGCAAAGTGTTTAGTAGCAAAGTAATACGATAGTGGTGGTAACGGTAACAAAAGTAAAGACAACAAAAGTAATATTTTTGGTATTTTGTAGTGATTGTAATAGTAGCAACGGAAAAGTAAATAAGCGAGAACCAGTATATGGAAAACTCGTAGGCACCGGATTAGCGATGGATAATTATGCCGGATGTGGTTCATCATGTAACTATCATAAAATAGGGTGACACAGAACTAGCTCCAGTTCATCAATGTAATGTAGGCATGTATTCCGTATATAGTCATACGTGCTTATGGAAAATAACTTGCATGACATCTTTTGTCCTACCCTCCCGTGGCAGTGGGGTCCTATTGGAAACTAAGGGATATTAAGGCCTCCTTTTAATAGAGAACCGGAACAAAGCATTAGCACATAGTGAATACATGAACTCCTCAAACTATGGTCATCACCGGGAGTGGTCCCGATTATTGTCAATTCGGGGTTGCCGGATCATAACACATAATAGGTGACTATAGACTTGCAAGATAGGATCAAGAACACACATATATTCATGAAAACATAATAGGTTCAGATCTGAAATCATGGCACTCGGGCCCTAGTGACAAGCATTAAGCAAAGCAAAGTCATGGCAACATCAATCTCAGAACATAATGGATACTAGGGATCAAACCCTAACAAAACTAACTCGATTACATGATAAATCTCATCCAACCCATCACCGTCCAGCAAGCCTACGATGCAATTACTCACGCACGGTGGTGAGCATCATGAAATTGGTGATGGAGGATGGTTGATGATGACGACAGTGACGAATCCTCCTCTCCGGAGCCCCGAACGGACTCCAGATCAACCCTCCCGAGAGAGATTAGGGCTTGGCGGTGGCTCCGTATCGTAAAACGTGATGATTTCTTCTCTCTGATTTTTTTCTCCCCGAAAGTCAATATATGGAGTTGGAGTTGGCGTCGGAGGGCCACCAGGGGGGCCACAAGGTAGGGGGCGCGCCCAGGGGGGGCGCCCCCACCCTCGTGAGCAGGGTGTGGGCCCCCTGGTCTTCATCTTTTGCGAGGATTTTTCTTTATTTTTTCTAAGGTGTTCCGTGGAGTTTCAGGACATTCCGAGAATTTTTATTTTCTGCACAAAAAACAACACCATGGCAGTTCTGCTGAAAACAGCGTCAGTCCGGGTTAGTTCCATTCAAATCATACAAGTTAGAGTCCAAAACAAGGGCAAAAGTGTTTGGAAAAGTAGATACGACGGAGACGTATCAGGTGTTTGTTCATCGGTTCATGTTCATCAGTTCATGTATTTGTACTGTCTAGTGCACAACACAAAAAATTAGTAAGCAAACCCTAAATAAAAAATTGGGGAACTGGGGAGTGTATGAACAGTACCTCAAATCAGGCCGAGCCGAGTAACAGAGTGCGCACTAGGTGGTTGCAGCCGGCTTGCAAGGGCGCTAGGCGGCTGAGACATGGCAGGATCACGGCCTGGGATGGTGGTGCGGCTCACGCCGAGCGCCGGGCAGGCAGAAGGTGCAACGGGAATGCAAGAGCGGAGGAGCCTCATGGGCGGCTGCAGCCGGCAAGGGCGGCGACCAGCGAGGCAGGAAGAGGAGGCAACGGGGCGGCCGACGGCTAGGTATCGGTGTCGGTGTCAAAACCGGCGGATCTCGGGTAGGGTGTCCCGAACTATGCGTCTAGGCGGATGGTAACAGGAGACAGGGGACATGATGTTTTACCCAAGTTCGGGCCCTCTTGATGGAGGTAAAACCCTACGTCCTGCTTGATTGATATTGATATTGTGGATGTTTACAAGAGTGGATCTACCACGAGATCAAGGAGGCTAAACCCTAGAAGCTAGCCTATGGTATGATTGTAATGGTTGTTGTTGTTCTACGGACTAGAGCCATCCGGTTTATATAGACACCGGAGAGGGCTAGGGTTACATAGAGTCGGTTACAATGGTAGGAGATCTACGTATCCGTATCGCCAAGCTTGCCTTCCACGCCAAGGAAAGTCCCATCTGGACACGGGACGAAGTCTTCAATCTTGTATCTTCATAGTCTTGGAGCCCGGTCGATGATGATAGTCCGGCCGATGATAGTTCGGCTGATGATGGTAGTCCGGCTATCCGGACACCCCCTAATCCAGGACTCCCTCAGTAGCCCCTGAACCAGGCTTCAATGATGATAAGTCCGGCGCGTATATTGCTTGGCATTGCAAGGCGGGTTCCTCCTCCGAATGATAGAAGATTGTGAACACCAGGATAGTGTCCGGCTCTGCAAAATAAATTCCACATTCCACCGTAGAGAGAATAATATATACACAAGTTCAATCTGCTGACGTTTTTTGCGGAATGACGTCACGCCACTACCAAGCCATTACTTGAATCGTTTTTTACTCTACCACCTCAGCGCATTTAGCGAAGCGGTTTCCTTGGCACGTCTTGTCGAAGCAGAGATCGTGTTCCCCCTTAATCCGGGATTCTCATAAATACGGACGTGGGTAACCCAACCGCGCCCATCGCCACGCCCCCTCTATCGAAGGCGAGTCCCAAACGGTCACGGAGACGGCTCTTGGTATTCTCCCTCTTTATAACGGGACCAAGGCTCGTTTCTTTTCTTCAATCCTCCATCGAATCCTCTCCCCGCTCCAAGTTCCAGCACCTAGAGCTCCAGATTCGAGCGCTTCGGAATTTCAACGATGTCCGGTTCCGACCTCCAGGGCCGGTGGATGCCCTCCTCCGTCACGGAGGAGGACGTGCTAAAGCTGCGGGAGGCCAAGTACCTGGCTTATGAGATTTCGCACAGGTTGCCTGCCGAAGGGCAGGCCATCCCCACCCCCGAGCCCGGCGAGTATGTCGTTTTTGTATCCCACCTCCGTCGGGGTTTAGGCTTCCTGATGGATCCTTTTGTGAGAGGGCTCATGTTTTACTATGGGTTGGAATTCCACGATTTGGCTCCGGAATCCATCCTCCATATTTCCGCATTTATTGTTGTCTGCGAAGCCTTCCTCCGCGTCACCCCTCACTTCGGCTTGTGGCTGAAGACCTTCAATGTGGCGCCGAAGATGATCGGGGGGCGTCAAGCGGAGTGCGGCGGGGCGGCCATAAGTAGGAGGGCCGATGCCCCGTGGCCCGCTGGCTCCTTCCAAGAGGAGCTCGGCCCGTGGCAGCAAGAGTGGTTCTATATTACTGTTCCGAGGGGCCGCAGACAAAAGCCGCCGCCCTTATTCCGCCCGGGACCTCCATGATGGTTGATGTCGTGGATCAACCAAGGGCTCAACTGGGGGCCGTCAAAGGACGTGCCCCTACTACAGGGCCGGATTCGAGATCTCCAAACGAGGGAGGTTGATATGGTGGTGGTAATGCAGGTTATGCTGATTAGGCGTCTCCCGCCCTGCAAACGCCGCCCTCCCCGGCTGTGGGAGTTCAATCCGGAGGGCCCGCGGATTCTTCAACACTTCATGGGTATGACACCCCTGGAGATGTACAAATTATTCTTCGGATCGCAAGAGGTGCGTCCGGAATTGACTGAGGATGCTGGCTTAAGCTGCAATCGCCTGGATACTCAAGTAAGTAGTTCCAAGTCCGGACATACCGTTTGTTTGCCTTTCGATGATTCGCCTTATGACCAACTTCCTTCTAAACAGGAGTGGATAGCGGAAGCAAAATTGATATGGTGTCCGGCCCCCTCCCCGAGACCGTGCTGGATTCCGTGCTGGTCCGGATGCTTGAGGTTGCGCCTCCAGAGGAAGGCGAAGGGGAAAGCAGGAAAGCTACTGCCTCGCCTAAGGAGGCTCTTGAAAGAGGGGGGATCGAGAATCCCTCCCTCCAAGGGGAGAAGAGGACTGCCTCCGAGGACCCGGGGGCAAAAGCCCCTAAACGGGGGAAGAAATCTTCGCCAGAGGGTCCTGTGTCCGGGGAGGCCCCGGCCGCACGATCTCCCTTAAAGAATCAGCCCTCCAACGAGCCGTAAGTAGAAAGAAAGGAGTTTTATAATAAGGGACATCCCTATTTGTGCTTCTGAGGATAACTAAAGTTTTTACCTTGTAGTTCGGATCTCCGTCCTTCGCAAATGAGCTCGTCTTCGGGGGACCTTCATCCGGAGATGATGGAGAGCGAGACGCCTCCGTCCGGGGCAACGTCGGATAGGGCGGACGAGCCTGAAGTGTCGTCACGGAGGGAGCCCCCTGGTTTGGCAAAGCCGGATAGTTCGGCGCCAACTGGTGTACGGCTGAAGGATCTGCTTGAGAAGGCGTCTATCTCAAAAGATCACCACGCATTGATGAGCATGGTGATTGAAAGGATTTCGTCCGCCGAAGGCGGGTTGCATAATGCCGTCAGGAGTTTGCTGGCGGGGTTTGAGGTACGTAAAAATGACACACCTTTTAACAGTTTTGCATATAGAATGCGCCCTGTATAGATAGTAGCCCCTGAGACTCGGTAGGTTGTCGAAATCGACAGCGTGCGGAGGATCAAAATCGTAGGTTTAAATTTCCGTCATGCCGATGCAGGTGGCGGGTCGTCCGGGGGCCAGCCGGACTGATGGAGTTGCTGAACTAAAGCGGCAACTCGTTGTTGCGGATGCGGACATCACGCTGGTCAACAGGTGACTTGATGAGTCGCAAGGTAAGTGTTTCTGTACGGTCACTTGGTAAGGGGGCCGAAGCCAGCTCCTTACAACATGTGTGTGAAATGCAGATAGTGCCGCTGCTGTGGAGAGCCTTCGGACCGAACTTGCTCAAGCCAAGGAGCAGGCCAGAAGGAGTAATGCGGCGGCCTCGAGGGCGGCCGAGGAGTTAGTGGCCGAAAGGGTCGCACACTGCCGGAGCAGGGAAGAGATGGCCGAAATGGCCGTGAAGTTAAAAGATGCTACCGACCGCAATGAGGCTCTTGGGAAGGAGCGCCTAGCGGGGCAAGAAGACCTGGGGAAGGCCACCGCTGAAGCCAAGGATGCCCGCTCTGCAATGCGGGCTATAAAGGAAGAGCTGCGCCAGGCCGGAGATATTGTAGCTGGCAAGCCTTTTCTGCTGCACCGAAGGTTTACGGATCCAAAGTATGCTCAGCTGGGCCAACTGTGGGGTCCAGAGGACCCTTATATGGACTTAGCAGCGAGTGCGGCGGATGCCGTTGTGCATTTTCGAAGCCAGAAGGATCACAAGACGAAAGAGCTGTTTTGGTCTCAATTCCATAGTCTGGAGTGTTCACTTCCGCTGACCGACCGTTTGGCCGAGTGGGCTGAGCTAAATAGGTCGTCCGGGCTTGCTATGACGGATATAGTGACCCATGTCTGGCCGGATAGGCCCGAGCTGAAGAGTTACTTTCGCTTATTGCAGCAATTTCTTGGGGCGGTGCCGCATATCAAGGCGATGAAGCGGTCGGCCTGCATAGAGGGTGCGCGGATGGCACTCGCCCGTGTGAAGACACATTGGACAGAGATGGATGCCACCGCTGTTGCGACCCCGGGTTCGGACGATAACCGGTTACCCACCGAGCACTCTTTTGGCGAGGTGCTACGTGGTGCTCGTGTAATAGAGTCGCAGTGCTCAAAAAATGTTACGTTCGAATGAACGTTTTTATGATGTAAAACAATATTTATGATGTAAGCGCCTTTTATACTTGTGCGTTCAAGTAATAGAATATCTCCTATGCGGCCGTTCATGTATACGTGTGTATAACCTGAAAGATGGCAGTCGTCGGCTTCAGCCCCCACGCACAAGGTGCGGGGGTGTTCGCAAAAAATAGCGCGTTTTCACACTTAATCCGACGTCTCGGTCCTGTAAAGGAGGTGGTAGCGTAGCAAACGAGGCAACCGGACTATAATGCTTTATCACTTTCACTTAGCCATGGAGTTCGAGGGTGGGGCTACGACATAGCCCCTGGGGGCACCGCGCTCTCCGAATTTGGGGCGCGTATGTGCCTGACCGGGAAACGGCCCTTCGTCAAAGCGGAGGAATTCTAAACATTCCCATGGTCTATCGAGTGGTTGACCAGTCTCTCGCTGTATCATGACAGTCAGTTTTCGGCTTTCTCTACTGAGGTGCTCGCCCAGCCGAACTGGGGCACAATCGCAGTAGTTCTCCTGGTGCCGCGTTAGCCGGTGATACGGAACGTAAGGCAGCAAAACACAGGAGCCGGGCAAACCCAACATTTGACCAAAGACATGATTCGGAGTTGATGCATATAAGGCCTAACTCGAGACGCCGAACACTCCCGAAGGTGTTCGGTCTTTACAATAGCGGGCAAAACAATGCCCTAAGCCCCTTGTGTCCAGGTACGTGCAAGTTCTTCTGGCGCGGCCGATGCCAAAACGCCAGTCTCCACTCTGGTTATAATGAGAAACTAGGGGATTATAGCAACAAGAGACAGTAAGAAAGGTTTACGTAGGGTCTTAGTCTGAAAAGAGTCCTTGCAACGGGTCCCTACTGCACGTCTGCGCCTGTGTCTCCGTTGTGCCGTATCCTGAACGGGTGTGCACGTTGTTCATCTGTAAAAAGAGAGGAACTTAGTTTGAAAAGAAATCGTGCGAGAAAGTGCATAAAAATTGAAATATAGATTAATAAAGTTGAGCCTATGCTAGCTCATTATGGCTTATATGTACAAACCCTTGTGAAGGGGTGTGCGGCTTGGTAGCCCCTAGCTTATTTATTCCGGACTCGTCCAGCCGTGTCCGGGGTCTCAGGCAACCTTTTAATGAAATGATGCCACGTGGACCGGGCATTTTAAGCGTAAGAGACGCGTAATGTGGTATTGCATTGAAGCAGACGAAAGCTTCCCGTCCCAGTGATGCTTGATAGCTACTTTTAAATGGGGCGACATGAAAGGTTAGCTTTTCTCGTCGGAAGTTGTCAGGTGACCCGAACACAACTTCTAGTAATAATGAACCTGTGCACCTGGCGTAAGGGCCTGGCGCCACTCCTTTGAAGGAAGTGCGGCTATGTCGAATTGTAGTAGGGTCTATCCCAACTTGCGGATTGTGTCCGGATATAGCAGGTTTGAGTCACTGCCGTCGTCCATCAAAACCTGCGTGAATTGCAGTCCGTCTATTATGGGATCCAATATCAGGGCAGTCTATCCTGCGTTCCGGATACTTCTGGACTAATCCAGATGGTCGAAAGTGATTGCTTTTGACATCCAATCTCGGTGTTCCGCTGGGGTGGACCGTGCGACACTTGTCTTAGCGAGTGCCGTGTTGGTTTTCCGTACTATCACATGAAGCGAGTTTACTGTTTTGACTTCTTGTGGGAAAGTCTTTTGACTTCCGGTGCTCTGCTGGTGGGGTTCGTCATCGTCCTCGCTTGGCGCATCGAGCCCCTTGTGTCCGGCGTTGAGTCTGCCGGACTGTTTAAAAACCCAATAATTTCGGTTGGTATGGTTTGCAGGCCTTCCGGAGGTACTGTGGATTTGACATATCCAATCTAAAATTTTGTTTAAATTTGATAGCTCGTCGCTGTTGTCCTTAAGAGGCAGTGTTTTATTGTTTGGCTGCGAACTTTTAAATCCGGCGTTGACCGCCGTGCCCTTTGGGCTTTTTTCTTTATTCCGGCGCTGATCTTTCCTGCGCCATGATTTTCCGTTTCCATCTCTGATCTCGGATGTACTCGGGTCGCTGGTGCTGCATCTTGCTAGCCAGCTGTCTTCTCCTGCGCAAAAGCGCGCCATGAGGCTTGTTAGCGCGGCCATTGTTCTTGGATTCTCTTGGCCGAGGTGTCTGGCGAGCCATTCGTCTCGGACGTTGTGTTTAAAAGCTGCTGAGGCTTCCATGTCCGGACAGTCGACTATTTGGTTCTTTTTGGTAAGGAACCTGTTCCAGAATTTGCGCGCTGACTCTCCGGGCTGTTGGGTTATATGACTCAGATCGTCTGCATCCGGAGGGCGGACATCAGTCCCTTGAAAATTTGCTCTAAACGCGTCCTCAAGCTCTTCCCAACTTCCAACAGTGTTTTCTGGGAGGCTTTTGAGCCAATGCCGAGCTGGCTCTTTGAGCTTGAGGGGTAGGTATTTTATGGCGTGGAGATCATCTCCTCTAGTCATGTGTATGTGTAGTATGTAATCTTCTATCCAGACTCCGGGGTCTGTTGTGCTGTCGTATGCCTCTATGTTTATGGGTTTGAACCCTGCTGGAAATTCATGATCCAGCACCTCATCGGTAAAACATAGCGGGTGTGCGGCGCCCCTGTTTTTGGGTGTGCCGCTGTCTTCGAACACTTGTCGTGTTGTGTTACTTCCTGGGGCCCTCTTTTTTGGCCCGTAGATGGACCTAGTTGGGCCGTCCATTTTCCCAGGATCATAAGTCGGCTTGTGTGCGGCGCCGCTTGTCGCTTTTGGCCTGTCATCTGGCCGTCTATCCGGCCAGGCGGCCTCTTTATTTTTTGACTGTGAGGGCTCTATGGCTTCCTCGTCAAATTCTGGCAGCAGCTTGCGCTTCGGGTAGCTCTTTGTTTGATGGCCATTGCCATATTTGTCTGCGGTCTTGAGTACTTTGCTCCACTTCATTCTGAGTATGTCTTCCGCTGTTTTGAGCTTCCGTTTTTCCTTCTTCAAACTTCTTGCAGTGGTGACGAGTCTTTTGTGAAGGTTCTTATGCTCCGGTGTTGTGTCCGGACTGTTGATTGCTCCGTGAGGGGGTTGATTATCCGGTTCGTCCTGTTCGGATGGTTGCTTGGTTGTATGTTCGTCGTCCGCTGGTTTGCCCTGCTCTATCGCTGGGTCGTTAGGAATGCTGCTTTGATCGAGGCGGGACTTAGGGCGGCGTCTACGTCGCCGTTTTGGTTGTTTATCGGCGGGATTATCCTTTGCCGCGTCCCGTTGTTCCTTGTTATCGCTTCCCTTTGGGGTGTCCACCATATGTATGTCATGTGACGAGGTGGCCTTCCAGTGCCCTGTAGGCGCTGGTTCTTGATTGTCTCCGGCATCGTCGTTCATACCGTTGATGTCTTCGGAGTCGTAGTTTAGCACGTCGGTTAGATCGTCAATGGTGGCTACGAAGTGGGTGGTGGGTGGGCTCTGAATTTCTTCATTGTCCGTGTCCCGACCATCCTGGCCGTAGTTCGGCCAGGGCTCTCCGGATAGTGAGAGATGCTTCAGCGAATTTAAGATATCACCGAAGGGCGAGTGTTGAAAGGTGTCCGCAGCGGTGAATTCCATGATCGGCGCCCAATCGGATTCGACTGGCAGGGGCGCAGGAGGTTCGGAGTCCGGCAGGGGGTCCGGCACCTCGGAGTCATGGGCTTTATGCGGGACAAGGTAAGTGTTCGGCTCCATCGCCGTGGAAGTTGCAGCTCCCAAGGCGGTGTCCAGCCATCCGTCCTCGATCCGTGCGATCGGCTCCGGACTATGGGTCGGAGCGGATTCGTGTGCGGCCTCCAAGGTGCTGTCCGGCGGCAGAGTTAGGTCGTGCCCGTCGTGGCAGCGCGGCACGCTTGGCTGTGGCTCAGATCCATCGAAGATCAAGTCCCCGCGGATATCGGCCGTGAAGTTTAGGCTTCCAAACCTGACCTGACGGCCAGGGGCGTAGCTTTCGATCTGCTCCAGATGGCCAAGTGAGTTGGCCCGCAGTGCGAAGCCGCCGAATACGAAGATCTATCCGGGGAGAAAAGTCTCACCCAGGACTGCGTCGTTGTCGATTGAAGAGGCCATCAAGCCTATCGGTGACGACACAGAGGAACTCTCAATGAAAGCACCAATGTCGGTGTCAAAACCGGCGGATCTCGGGTAGGGGGTCCCGAACTGTGCGTCTAGGCGGATGGTAACATGAGACAAGAGACACGATGTTTTACCCAGGTTCGGGCCCTCTTGATGGAGGTAAAACCCTACGTCCTGCTTGATTGATATTGATATTGTGGATGTTTACAAGAGTGGATCTACCACGAGATCAAGGAGGCTAAACCCTAGAAGCTAGCCTATGGTATGATTGTAATGGTTGTTGTTGTTCTACGGACTAGAGCCATCCGGTTTATATAGACACCGGAGAGGGCTAGGGTTACATAGAGTCGGTTACAATGGTAGGAGATCTACGTATCCGTATCGCCAAGCTTGCCTTCCACGCCAAGGAAAGTCCCATCCGGACATGGGACGAAGTCTTCAATCTTGTATCTTCATAGTCTTGGAGTCCGGTCGATGATGATAGTCCGGCCGATGATAGTTCGGCTGATGATGGTAGTCTGGCTATCCGGACACCCCCTAATTCAGGACTCTCTCAATCGGGCAGAGGGTCTCGCGCGCGTGCGTTGGTGTCTCTCTGCTACCGAGAGGTTTTTTTTCGTTTTGGGTTAGTGTTGTTGGGCCGTTTTTTCCTTCTGTAGCCCATCTCTATAGGTATAGGTATATATAGGCCGGGTCAAAATTCCAGGGTGGTCCGCGGCCCACCTTGGCCACCCTGTAGCTCCGCCCCTGAACCGGATAGGTTGTTGTGTCAAATCCTTTTGAATAAAAAGTAAGGTTGACAAAATCATCAACTGATTCTTATATGTCCCCTCTAATTATACAGACGATCATATTTCTACATAAATTGAGAAAACGTTTCAATTGCAACATTTTGTATACAATATACAAACAATAATTTAATTTTACATATATCTTTCTAAAAATAAACTTTAAAATGAAGATCACTTTTTTCGCAAAAAAGAGCAGTTTGTTTTTTATATGACGAATGGTGTTCAAGTCTGGAGGTAGATTGAATAGGAAATGTCGCATGAACTACTTCATGATATGTTAAAATAAAAGAATAATAAAGTGCACACCTTCAACAAATACAAATATGCGAACATGGGCCTTGTTCTTGCCTTACACAATCCTCTATGCAAGTAACGCAAGCGCGTATAGTAGGTGGCCAGGGCAGCTCGCACGGATAATCTCGCAGGCCCAAATGATCGGTTGTCTTGTGGTTGCGTTTCGCGACCTCCATGGTATCAAGGTCGACGGAGAATAGCCATGTTCCATTTGCCGGAGCGAGAACGACGGACTTCGGGCTCGTGACAACAACCTTCAAAGAGTCCTCAAAGTACTCCCCTTTATACCCTTCCAGCCCACGCGTTGCCTCCATCAACTCGAGGCTCTTGTGGAGCACCCACGCATTACCTAAGTATGTGATCGTTGGTCTCACAAAAATCTGGAGGGTGTTCCCCTGCAAGCAAACAAATCGAATGTTCTGGCGGGTACTATCGTCCATGACTCGCAGGGCCGTCCCTTTGAAGCCGTGTGGCAACCAGCGGGGGCCGTAAGTCAGCATGCGCTCCTTCTGGCCTTCGATGCTCCAGAACAAGGAGTATCCAGCGTGACCGAGGAAATGCAACAACTCGGTGCCATGGAGGCAGAAGTTATGACCGAGGTTGCGGCTCTGCTCGGCGTACCAGCTGTGCGTCTCATGTCTCCCCCTCCGCGCCTGGCTCTTGCTGTCCCGGGCGAAGAAGCATGCCCTCGCGCTGCCAATTTCGTCACACACCCCGTCGTATTGTTGATAGACCACACAGACCACCTTGAATGTTTCCATGCTGTCGACGACATGCACGCCGATATCGGGCTTGAACTCATGGCGCCTCTCGGTGCCGACGAGGTACGAGCCGAGGCAGCGATGACGTTTCATCTCCTCCATGCGTGGGATCAGCTGGTAGCGCCGCGTGGCCGGCTCGCACACCAGGAGGTCAGGGAAGCAGCGGCGCATCCACCCGCTCTTCTTCTTCTTGGCGAGGAGGACGAGGCTGCCGCCGCTGTCCACGATCTCCCATTTTCTGCTGCCACCGGGGAGGAAGTCGAGGGAGAAGCGGCGGCTCTGGACGCCGTGCTGCGCCGTCAGCGCCGTCGGAACGAAGACGGTCTCCCGGCCGCCCAGAGGGGACACACGGTTGTAGTAGTTTCCTGCGACGGGGCGTGGGTATGGGGCCCGTGAACGAGCTTTGTGGAGCTCGGTGAAGAAGAACCATGAGCGGCCCATGATCCGGCGCCACCGCTTGCAGTTGCAGGTGGCCGCCGCGCGGACGAGGCAGAGAGGCGACGACATGAGGCGCACGAGGATCGGCTCCAGGAGCCTGTCAGGGACGTTCTGCAGCGTCGTCAGCGCTGGGGGCTTCGCGTCGGCGGCCATGGAGATGCCGGCCTGATCCGCAGTCTCCCTCTGCGCCGCAGATCGGGGTGTAGAGAGATTTATTCCTCGGCGTAACAAATGGAGTCCGCTGCCAAAGTTTTTTTTTTTTTTGGAAGCAAGTCAAAGTTTGGGTAGGCTTACTACACAGCCCTCAGGCCCAGTTGTTCACGGGCCATGAGCCGGTGACACCGCCATTCGTCGTCCTGGGCCGCGCGCGAGCCTGTCTAAACAAGAAAGTGGAAAAAAAAGTAGCACGATTAGTGTGTGTCACGAGTCACGACTAGTTTCTGGCGGGGAAGAATGCTTTTCTTCGGCTTTGAGGAAAGTTTTCTTTTCATGTGTTGCAAGTATTTGGCTTTTGCTTCTTGTGTTAAGCAGCACTTTTCCTTTGTGTTCGTCAATCAATTTACTCACCTCTTTATGGCATCTGCAACAACAACCCGTAAATTTCTTCCACATCCGTCCGTGGACAGCGGGACCAGTCCGCGGACATGGATGCAGGAGGCCGCCATCCAACCGTTGCCGCATGCATTTCAAACTCTTTTTTAACAAGCTCAATGAGGCTCATGCAAACACTGCGGATTTTGTACAATATACAAACTATAATTTAATTTTACATATATCTTCTCAAAAGCAACTTCAACCTTCAAAGAGAAGAGCACTTTGTTTTTTATGATGAAAGGTGTTCAAGTCTAGAGGTGGTTTTGAATAGAAAATATCGTCTCAACAACTCCATGTATCTGAAAATGAAACAATAAGAAGGGGTACACCTTCAACAAATACAACTATGCGAACATGGCCCTTGTTCTTGCCTTACACACCTGCCTACGCAAGTAACACAAGCACGTATAGTAGGTGGCCAGGGCAGCTCACACGGATAATCCGGCACGCCCAACAAATCGCTTGTCTTGTGGCTGCGTTTCGCCACCTCCATGGTGTCGAGGTCGACGGAGAATAGCCATGTTCCATTTGCCAGAGCGAGAACGACGGATTTGGGGCTGCTCATAACAACCTTCAAAGATTCGTTGAAGTGCTCCTCTTTATACCCTGCCAGCCCACGCGTTGCCTCCATCAACTCTGAGGCTCTTATGGAGCTCCCACCCACTGTGTACATACATGGCATTGGGTATCACAAAGATGTGGAGGGTGCTCCCCTGCAAGCAGAAAAATCGAATTTTCCAGCGGGTGCTATCGTCTGTGACCTGCAAGACCGTCCCTTGGAAATTGTGTGGCAACCAGCGGCCGCCCAAAGCCAGCATGCGGCCTTTGATGCTCCAGTACAAAGAGCCTCCGGCGTGCCCGAGGAAATGCAACGAGTCCGTGCCATGGAGGCACACGTTGTCGCCGAGGTCGTGGCTCTGCTCGGCGTACCAGCTGTGCGTCTCGTGTCTCCCTCTCCGCGGCCGGGTCTTGCTGTCGTTCCGGGCGAAGAAGCACGCCCTGGCGCTGCCAATGTCGTCGCGCACCCCGTTGTATCCTTGATAGACCACGCAGACGACCTTGAATGTTTCCATGCTGCCGACGACACGCATGCCGCCCCCGGGCTTGAACTCGGCGTTCCTCTCGGTGTCCACGAGGTGCGAGCCCAGGCAGCGGTGACACTTCATCTCCTCCAATGCGCGGGATCAGCTGGTGGCGCCGCGTGGCCGGCTCGCAAACCACGAGGTCGGGGAAGCAGCGGCGCATCCACCCGCTCTTCTTCTTCCTGGCGAGGAGCACGAGGCTGCGGCTGCTGTCCACGATCTCCCATTTTCTGCTGCCGCCGGGGAGGAAGTCGAGTGAGAAGTGGCGGCTCTCGACGCGGTGCTGCGCCGCCGGCGCCGTGGGGACGAAGACGATCTCCCGGCCGCCCAGCGGGCACACACGGTTGTAGTAGTTTCCTGCGACGGGGCGTCGGTTTGGGGCCGGTGGGTGGGCTCGCTGGAGCTCGCTGGCGAAGAACCATGAGCGGCCCATGATCCGGCGCCACCGCTTGCAGTTGCAGGTGGCCGCCGCGCGGACGAGGCAGAGAGGCGACGACATGAGACGCGCCAGGATCGGCTCCAGGAGCCTGTCGGGGACGTCCTGCAGCGTCTTCGCCGCCGGTGGCTTCGCGCCGCCGGCCATGGAGATGGCCGGCCTGATCGGCAGTTTCCCTGTGCGCCGCAGATCGGGGGCGAGAGATTTATTCCTCAGCGTAACAAATGGAATCCGTTATCAAAGTTTGGGCAGGCTTATCACACGGGAACTCCTATTGGACGCTCGCTGCGGCAAGCAGTCGGCGCTTCGCACAGGGCAGGTGGGAGGGAGCGACCGAGTGGGCCGGCCCGTTTAGCGTTACAGCAGACCCCGGTTATGGAACCTTCTATGATGTTTCCAGCCGGTTTTTTTCGGTTTTGGGAACCTTCTAGAAGGTTCCTCAACCGGCTTTTTCTTTTTCAGTTTCTTTTTCGTTTTTCGTTTTTCTATTTCTCTTCTTTTACTTTTTTCTTTTTTTCTGTTTCCTTTTTTCTGTTTCTTTTTTCTTTTCCTTTTTTTATTTACAAGTTTATTTTCAAAAAAAATCCGAATTTCATTTTTTCCTGTTTTTCAAATTTTGTTCAAAAATTCAAAAAATGTTCCCATTTCACAAATTTGTTCATAAATTCAAAAAATGTTCCTGCTTTCAAATTTTTGTTCTGAATTTTCAGAAAATGTTCCTGTTTTTCAAAAATTGTTCAAATTATTTTTATTCATTTTTTGAGAAATTTGAAAATTAATGGCATGGATTTAAAAAATGCCTGTTTTCAAAAATTGTTCACAAATTTCAAAAAATGTTCTTATTTTTCAAATTTTTGTTCATGTATTAAAAAATGTTCTTCTTTTTCAAATTTTTGAAAAAAAATTCTTATTTGTTAAATCATGTTCAGTTTATGCAGCTGAAAAATGTTCACCTATATAAAAAATGTTCGCACTTTCAAAAAATGTTCGAAGCACTAGAAAAAAGTTTCCGTTTCAACTGTTTGGTTATGTATATAGAAAATGTTCTCCTTTTCAAAATTGTTCTCAGTTAAAAGAAATTTGTTCTGAATTTAAAAAGTTGTCCCCATTTTCAAATTTTGTTCACCAATTCCAGAAAAATTGTTCACAAATTTCAAAAAATGTTCTTATTTTCAATTTTTTGTTCATGTATGAAAAAATGTTCTTGTTTTTCAGAAAATGTTCTTAGTTTTTTAAATCATGTTCAGTTTACGCAGCTGAAAAACGTTCACCTATATAAAAAATGTCGCCCTTTCAAAAAATGTTCGAAGCACTAGAAAAAAGTTTCTGTTTCAACTGTTTGATCATGTATATAAAAAATGTTCTCCTTTTCAAAATTGTTCTCAGTTAAAAGAAATTTGTTCTGAATTTAAAAATCGGACGCTCGCTGCGGCAACAGTCGGAATTTCGCACACAAGCAGCTTGGCTGGGCCGGCCCATATTGCGGGTGCGCCACATTCGTAGGTTAAAAATCGCAAAAAAGGAAAAAGGGTACTGGAATCGAACCCGAGACTTCCTATTGCTAAGCGCGATGAGCTAGCCGCCCCAACTAGCTACTTCTGATGGTAAATTGGCAGCGCGAATCTAAAGAAATTAACAGTAGCGAGAAAACATAAAATCTGAATACGCAAAATTACGATGAACCAAGGTGTGAGCGAGGCACCTGTCATCATAAGTAGGTAGCCACTATAGTTTCTAAGATTTCGTGTCAAAAAAGGTAGCCCAACAAATATGAACTATAAACCGCGACAAAGGCTATACTTAAAAAAAAATCAAACGTGAATTCTTTTGGCAAAAAGTAAATATTTTCTGAAACGCAACCATTTTATAATTTGTGAACAAAATTTTAAAAATTAGAACATTGTGTGAAAGCGTAAACATATTTTTGGAATAAAAAAGGAAGAAAACTGAAATTGCGAACATTTTGTTTAAATGCGACCACTTCAAATTTTGTGAACAATAATTTTAAAATTAGAACATTTTCGTAATTTCATTTTTTAATGGACAAATTAATTGAATGCGAGAACATTTTTCAAATTTGCGAACACTTTTTTGAAAAACAGAATAGAATTGAAAACCCAAATATTTCAAATTTTCCAAAATATTTTTCGAATACATGAATATTTTTGGAATTTGTGAACAAGTTTTTTAAAGCACGAACAATTTTAAATCTTGATAACAAATTTGGAAGCGCCAACTATTTTTTCAACCACGGACATTTTTTTTGAATCTTGAGAACAAATTTTGAAATGGAAAACAATTTTGAAATATCCCGAACAAATTTGGAAGCGCGAACAATTTTTTAAAGCACGAACATTTTTTGAATCTTGAGAACAAATTTTGAAACGAAGAACAATTCTGAAAAATCCCGAACAAATTTGGAAGTGCGAACATTTTTTTAAAAAGTGAACAAAATATTGAAATCTGCTACATTTTTTGAATTTCGAAAGTTTTGAACTTTTTTGTGTAACGAGAACAATTTTTGAATTTTGAGAATATTTTTTCAAAAGCTGAACATTTTTTGAAAACATGAACAAAATTTCAAAATTTCGAGTTTTTTGAAGAAAAAAGAGAAGAAAAGAAAAAGAAATAACAAAGAAAATCCTTTTTTTTGTAGAACTGCACACATGTTTTAGAAAAGACCAAAAAAATGTGATCCTGAAAAAGAAACAAAAAAAGAAATGAAAAAAGAAACCCAAAAAAGAAATGAACAGAAAAACGAAAAAACCCGAAACAAATCTTCTCAAAAGAAAACCATTAAACAGGTATAACTACAAAAAACCGGTTCAGGGAACCTTCTGGAAGGTTCCCAAAACCGGATGCCTCGCTATGGAATAGTGGGCCGGCCCGGTTCTCTCGCTCGGGGGGACGCCTGTTGCGAAACCTCGACATTTTGACGCAGTTAGCGTCGAATAGGATTTTCCCTGCGCGAAAGCTCCTCCTGTCGACGCACGCGAGCGTCAGCTAGGAGCACTCGGTGTGGTACTGGTCTACACAGTCCTCGGCCCAGTTGTTCATGGGCCATGAGCCCGCGACACTTTGCCATTCGTTATGGGCCGCGCGCGAGCCCGCCTCCGGTAGTGTGTGTGTGTGTAAGAGAAAGAGTTCCTGGCGGGGAAGAATGCTTTTCTTTGGCTCTGAAAGTACGTACGTTCCAAGTGAAACATTCGTTTTATGAGGAAAGTTTTCTTTTCATGTGTTACAAGTATTTGGCTTTTGCTTCAACAAATATACGTGTTAAACGGCACTTTTCCTTTGCGTTCGTCAATCAATTTACTCACCATCTTTACCCTGATTTGAGGGGCAACATTATGTGTCGTGTATGCAAAGCAATACTCCTATCATCAGATTAGACTTAACCAATTGCCTGTCACCGAGGGAATTCGACAGTGATTGCTTTCTCTTTTACTCCCCCCGGTCAGCTCTATTTTTTGTATCTGAAGGAAACGGAAACATCAGTCGGCGCTAGAATCGATTCCCGTAGCAAGGGTGATGCCAAATAAGATCGGAGTTCTAGTTCCTGCTAGTTGTTAATTCTACTTTTCACATCATTTTTCAAGAATGCCCTTTTCATATTTAGCTTGTGAACGACGATAGGTATTGTCATTGCCAAGTTGTACTCCCTCCATCCCATAATGTAAGAGTGCTTTTGACACTATTAAAATATAATATGTATCTAGGTTTTCTTTGTTTGCACTGGAATGTCTGGTTAAATATATTTTTTATAAACAAATGTGTAGGGTCGTAGTCCTTTTTACTGCAAGAAAATTGTTCATCTCTTCCGATGGGTAGTCAAAAACAGTCCCTTTGATGACGTGGGTCGACTGAGACCTCCTCCCCCCCCCCTCTCGCGACCGCGTCGCCCCCGCGGGCGACCGGTCGCGCCCCGATTCCCCCTCCGCCAACTTCCTCTCCCTCTCTCCCCCTCCCCGCCGCCGTCGTCGGCGT
>NC_057795.1:637584374-637593129 GCF_018294505.1 Triticum aestivum
GGCGCGGCGGCGCGGCCAGGCGGCGCCCGCTCGGCCCAGATCTGGGCCCTTCGGGCCCCATCTGGGTCTGGGCGGGCTGACGGCGGGGCGGGTCGGCGACGTGGCTTCCAGGAGGCGAGGGAGCGGCGATGGGCGTTGGGGTGCTGGTGGTGCTGGCGCCGCCCTGCTGCAGCGCGGCCGGCAGGGCTTAGCGGGCTCGATTCGGGCCTGGCTGGGCCGGGGGTGGCCCGGTATGCCTTGCTGCTGCGTCCGGACGGCGACCGCGACGGTGCCGGAGGCACGAGCCTCCCGCACAACGGCGGAGGAGGTGGTTCCCTCCCGCGCGGCTATGGCGCTGCTGCTCCCGTCGACCAACGCCTCCTCTCCTCGTCTCTTGGCCTCGTGGTGGTGATCTCAGTGAGGCGGCGTGGGTGGCGTTGCGGCCGCGGTGGCGCATGGGTGGGCGGCGAGCTGGCCGGTTGGCTCCGATCCGGTTGGGTGATGGGTCTGGAGTTGGGAGAAATCCTTGCCGGGTTTCCCGGCTCCGATGCGGTGACGCCTGCGGGTGCCATCATCCCTCCCTGGAGGGTGTCGGTGGTCTTCATTCCCTCTACCCTCCGCGTGCCGGGGGAAATCCTAGGACACGTCCGGGCAGCAGCGTCGTCGGCGTCGCATTCCTTCCTGGAGGTGCTGCTTGGTACGCGGAGGATCGGAGCCTAGGATCGTAGTGGGTGATTTCGGAGGGCGCAGCGGTGTGGGTCATCCGCGCTTTGTCGCGCTACCGGTGTTGGCATTGTTTCTTCTTCTTTTTTTTGGCTTGTTGTGCTGCTCGCCACAGCGTCTGCTCTGTGATCGGTGTTGGTGCTTTGGAATACAAAGCGGGGGAAAACTCTTTTTCGGTAAAACAGTCCCTTTATGTTCACTGCACGTAATTTAGAGTCAACAGTAAAATAGCTTATGCAACATGGTGCGTCTTTAAACTGATTCTACACGAAAACTATTAAAACAATTTAGATGATGTGGTATACAATTATATAAAGAAAGAGAGGATTGAGTATCATGATATGATGCCGTATCAGATTAAATGATGTGATACTATGTGTCATGCATGACAATAAATAAGAACATCTATGATACCAATCTAGTCCCTCCGTTCTAAAATAGATGACTCAACTTTGTATTAACTTTAGTACAATATTGGGTCATCTATTTTGGAACGGAGGGAGTGTCATTTAGGGATGCTCTAACCACCAGTTAACTTGACGTATTGAGGGTAAGGTGGCTTTGCCCCCGGCGAGCCGAACTTAGATACTACCCACAACAATCAGCATATGCACTATGTATATAGTATCATACATCAATATCATACGCATGATACTAGCTAGGATTAGGATACTTTCGGATGCGTGAGGTCTTAAACTGATTCTAAACGAAGAGCTAGCATTAAATAAGTCAGTGTACAAGGGCAACAAGGTTGACTCCTTAATGAGAGTGTAACTCTTAATGAAGAGTTTGTTTGATTCTCCGTGCACATCGAGAAGTATCCTACGTGGCAGAAATAAAAATCATCTAGGTGTGCTTTTAGATGACCACAAACAAAACGGCAATGTTAGATTCACGGAGAGAAGGATTACGGGATTCACGGAATAGCAAATGTGGGAGGTTGAGATTGGAGGAGAGAGGAGGATGGGCCCCACCCTGCCTGAAAATCAAGGGGGGAGATAGATTAGTTAGAGAGAAAACTCCGTAACAGCTCCGTAATAATCCGTGCGTCTAGGATTATTGCAAACAAAATTAATACAAATACTTAATACTGCCATCTTCAAATCAAGATCTCAAACATTTCTTTGGATCGCCATGGCAGTTCCTTGCATGCTCTCGAATCTTCTTTTTCTTAATACAAATGACTCGCAAATCTCGTGCATCTTCTTGAAAACAAAAGGTTGAAACGTGGAGATTCTGAAAAAAAAATGTTAACCTTGTCTGGTGATATGACCTAGTATCTTTGCGTACAAAACATTCTAAAACGTGTACGGCCAAAATTTCATATCTTTGACTTCTAATACGTAGAAGTATATGTTTCAATTGATCTGGTAAAAGTAATACTACTACTATAATTATATTCTTATAAGAAAAAATTATGTAAGGTAATATCCATGTATTTCTTTTGGAAAGAAACAATAGGACAATGATATTGGCCGAAAATTCAAATTGTGAATTGTTTCCCTCTTTCCCAGGAGATGTTCACCATTTCAAATTTTAGAACGCTTTTGTAGGCATGAGAGATGAACAAACAAATGGCAAGCCTGACCTGATCCATATGTATACGTTTTGAATTCTTTCACAAAGTTAGACTGTACAATCAATTCCTTGGTTTTCATCCCATACATCCTTTCCAACTTCTGTTGAACTTGATATCAAAAAATTCGAGAACAAAGAAGAAGAAGAAAAATGAGCTGCTAGCAGTATATTTCAGCGTCTGCACAGGAGGTGATTCTCCTCGTGGATGGTCTCGAGGTTGGGCCGCCTGGAGCGCGCGCTGCTGAGCCGGTGCTTGAGCACGTCGATCTCGGCGGCCACCGCGTCGTCCACCATCTCGTCCAGCCGCGCCCTCGGCGACGGCGCCTCCTCCGCGGCTGGCACGAAGGTGATGGCCGGCTCGGGCTGAGCCGCTGCCGCCGCCGCGGCCCCCACGGAGGACACCTTGGCGGAGCGCTGGGCCTCCCGGGTGGCGGCGGCGGCGAGGCGGGCCATGTCGGCGGCGGCCAGCTTTGTGCCGATGCGCTTCATGGGGAAGGTGGCGTAGATGACGCCCATCTCGAGGTCCTCGTCGGCGTGGAGCGCCTCGAGGCGGGTGCCGACGCGCGCGTGGCGCGTCTCGGCCACGAAGTGGCCCGGCGCGTCCATCATCAGCTCCGCCGCCGTGGTCGGCAGCGAGACCCGCCGCACCGCGCCGTCGGGGAGGATCACCCGCGCGCCCTTCCCGCCCGGCGTCTTGGCCAGCGTGCACGACAGGTAGTTCCCCATGCCCGCTCGCGCGCCGCCGACGGGAGATCCTCCAAGAACCGTCGCAGAGCAGAAGCTGTTGCGCAAGAAGCCAAACGGAACGAGGCCGAGCTAAGACAAGATCGCGCCGCGGAAGCAAAGCAGGCGAGGGAGCGAGCAGGTTGTTGAAGTGCTGGGAACGGCCGGGATGGATGTCTGCGGTGGTTGGTTCGGGTTTGCGGCTTGCCGGTGACGCCGCGGCTTTATATAGCTAGCTACCGCGGGTCGCCTCGGCTGGGCGCTAGCTAGCTTGGATTGGAAACGCGTGCGGAGGAAGGTGACGGCGAAGGCAAGTCAGCGGGAGGCGGGTGTCTCCTCCCGCCGCGGGGCGCGTGCGAGGGTGTGGACGATGGGGTCGGGTCGTCGATCGGCCCGCGCGGTGCGGTGGTGATCTGCCCTGCGCGTGCGGCGTGGTGGGGATCGGCCTGCTGGCTGGGTGGGTCGGAATATTCGGTAGAAAAATGGTCTCGCCCCGGCCGCGTCGTGGGTGGCCGCAGCTTTTATCCGTGGGCGCCCGTCTATTTCCGGGTGTCAACAACACCTTTTCTGACTTTCAGATTCAGACCCAACAGCCAAGACCTGCAAGCTGTATTCCCTAAATCCGGTGCATGCATGGGTTTTGTATGACTCTAGTCAGTCTTTTCACATTCTTTTTGTTGTCTTTGTGTACATCTAAGGGCGTCAGCGGCGCCAAATATAGCGATTAGCGATTATGATTATCGCCCACGAGAAACATAGGGTGGGTTGGTTTTGGAAGTACGTATTTGTTTAGGCAAATCCTTCAGATTATTATTAGGGTGGGTTGGTCTCAAAAGCATTTGTTTAGGTAAATAATTCAGATTATTTGTATGTCTTCCAGTGAGAAAGCGACGAATCGTTGTTGGATCTTGCCTTGTTTTCTTCTTTAGTCATGGACTGAAGAATGAGTGAGTAAGGAGCTCAAGATATTGTATGTCTTTTTGTTGGGTGTCGTTTTCTTGGGTTGGGTTTGGCTTGTCAATATTCAAATTCAACATGTGACAGTCATTTCCCCACGCCTTAAACGTGCTCCCGCTGTCGAGCACCACTTAGCCTGCGGAGCAGGTAATAGATTTGGTCGTGTACATGGCTGCGTACTGTCCGTGGCTGCTGATGTAGACACGCACAACCAAGGGCAGCAAGCGGGCAAATTAAGATGTTTTTCGCTCTTGTTGATCTGATTGTGCTAAGGACATCTTCAATGGAGACCCGTAAATTTTCTTCCGTATCCGTTCATGGGCAAAGGGACCAGTCTGCGGACCAGAATACGAGAGACCATTATTCAACAGTAGCCGCATACATTTTGACAACAAATCAAATTAGCTGGACAAAATTCGTTGAAACACGGCTCGATTTCATCGAGGACCGGCTTGCCGCTGGGCTGGATCCAGGGCGACTGGATCCGCTCAACAATCACTCAGGCGGATCTCGACGACTTGGACGACGGAGGGCTGATCCCCCATGGATCGGGGCGGCTCCCGGGGAGAGAGTCAGAGCCGCAGCCTCAGGAGGGTGAGTGTGTTCTTCTGGCCACCCACGTCGACCGTGGGTTTTCTTTGCCGCCCCACCCTTTCTTCCGGGGGTTTCTGAATTTCTTTGAGGCACAACTCCACCACTTCACACCCAACTCCATAGTGTATCTCGCAGCCTACGTGTCTCTGTGCGAATGCTTCTTGGGTTGCCGGCCTCACTGGGGCCTCTTTAAGCACATCTTCACCTGTCGCTCCCAGACGGTGAAGAAGGCCAATCCGAATGACGAGAGGACACATGTGATTCAAATGTGCGGGGGCCTTGGGATCCAGTTGAGGGGGAAAAGTTCTTTTCCAACCATGATTTTGCCCGACTCCGTCCGAGGGTGGCAGTCGACTTGGTTTTACTGCAAGGACCAGCCGATGCCAGGGCAGTCGACCGGGCTCCCTCCCTTTTCCATGGAACGAGTGAGGAAGCCCTCCTCTTTGAAGGTGGTCCCGGAGGAGAAGGCACAGGTGAAGGTGCTGGTCGAGCGCGTCGTGCAGCTCATCCGCGACAGGGTGAATGGTATGGACCTCCTGGAGGTCTTCCTCCGGCGGCGATCCAGCCGCTCCAATTCCGAGACCATCCTATGTGGATGTATTCTGGAACTGAGGACACCACTCGGATCCACCCGGAGGAGATCGACGGCTTCACGCTGGAGCGGTGGATGGGAAGCATTACGGGGAACAAGGACAACCCCCGAGGAGCCAGGAGGGTCGTTCCACTCGACCAATCATATGAAGTTGACAAGGTCCAACACTGCATTTCTGACTGCGATTCTGTTTTTCTTTCCATTCTGTCTGTTTGAAATCAACCGACTGACTTTCGTCTTGTTTGCTGTCTTCTAGGTCACGGCTGAAATGTACTCGATGCCCAACGGGGCGCAGGAACAAGCCGAGGAGGGGGAGGCGAGTGGAGGCGAAAGCGAGGAGGAGGAGTGGAAATCTGACGACGAGGGGGAAGAGGATGAAGACGTTCCAGCGAGGAGGAGGAGGAAATGGAGGTCGATCCTCCTCGCACGGAGAGGCGATCCAAGCTTGCCCACGACCCCGCGAGGGAGCACGGCAAAGCGGTCGCGCCCGTTGTGCCATCAACAAAGCGCCCTCAGACGACCTCTCCGGCGCCAACTGAAAAAGCGCCGAAGCATCCGCGGGCAGAGTCGTCCAAGCCTCCGAAGGCCTTGCCCAAAATTAAAATGGCCATTCCCACCATCTCCGGGTAACAGCAGGATTTGTGTTTCTTTGTTCAGCTCAAGTGAACTTCCGGTCGACTCATCGACTAACCGACTGATTTCTGAAATCTGCAGCGCTGCTACCTCCGAGACCTCCGCCAAGGATGGCGACCAAGAAATGGAAGACACTGTCACCTCCAACCCTGATACGTTCTCTTGTAGTTTTCACTTTGGTCGACTGGATCTTCGTGTTCTAACTCTGGATTTATCTTGCAGCTCCTCGCCACGTCATTGATCTCCCTGACGATGATGATGAGGTGCCTCTGAAGGCGAGGAAGAGCAGAAGGGACCCGGCTGGCAGGGCCACTCGGACTGCGTCAGCACCTGAGGCGCCGGTTCAAGAGGGTGGCGACGCCGCTCGGCATTCTGTGACCTTCGCCGTGCCGCTGACGAGCATCCGGCCTTCATCGTCGACTGCTGAACCGCCCTCCCTTTTCGCCATACACCACGTCCCAGAGGACCAGGCGGGCGCTGCTAAGGAGGCTATACGCCAGGCGGGGATTATGATGGAGCAAGTGAAGGCAATCCGGGAAGCCAGCCAAGCGGCTTACGATGCAAGCTCAACCCTTTAGAGCAATGTCTAGGTTAGTTGGCAACCGCCTGTTCTGTTAGGATATGTTATCTGAAGATTTTCTTTCCAGCAATCTTTGTGTCTGTACGCCCACTGGGTGTGTCGATTGGGCTTGTAGATAGGTGGGGGCACGCTGAGTGCACCCACTGGATGTAGTCCCCGAGACTATGGTGGACTGCGGGCAGTCGACTGTAGTCTTTATAGTTGAAATTTCTTCACTCGGTCTGGTCGGACCATGTCGAGTGGAACATTGGGACCTGTGGGGGCACGCTGAGTGCACCCACTGGGTGTAGTCCCCGAGACTATGGTGGACTGCTGGCAGTCGACTGTAGTCTGAAGAACTCTCTCTCTTTTTTTGTAGACTATGATGAGACCGTAATCTCTTTGTTCCTCTCGGTCGACTGATCGGATCGAGTCGGTAGAACTAGTGGGGGCACGCTGAGTGCACCCACTGGGTGTAGTCCCCGAGACTACTGTTGAATATTTTGATTCGACTGTAGTCTTAGAAACGTTACTGTTTTTCTCTTAGTCACTCGGAAGTAACCTCTCTTTTAATGTCTGTCGACTGTCTCTTTGCAGAAATCTTGTGAGCTCGTGGCCCGTTATACTGAGTTGGAGAAGAAACATATCCAGCTCGACCTCGACTTAAAACTTGTCCAGGAGAACTTTCAGAAGGCGAAGGACGAGGCAACAGATACGATTGGTGAGAACTTGACGATTGTTTTTATCTTTCTGCCCGTTATTGATTCTGACCTCCTTGCCATTTTGTAGAGAAAACGAAGGCGGCTCTGATAAAAAAGGACCAGGAACTTGCTGAGGCGCAGAAGGCTGCATCTGATAAAACAAAGCTTGCGGAAGAAAAGCTGGCTTCAGTCAGCAAAGTCGAAGAGGAGAATGTCAACCTGAAAGCTGCTCTTGACGCGGCTAACAAGGAAGTCAGCCGTCTGAAGAACGACAAGATTGCTCTGAGTGACAAGGCAAGTGAATTGGTGGGGAAGAAGAACGATCTGGAAGCTTATCTGGGAGGGCTCGCCAAGAAGCTGTTCCTCATGCTTGAAGGTAACCTCTTTCACTCGACTGACTTGTCACCGTTGATTCATCGCAGAACTGCTGGTTCATGTCTGACTCGTGTTTACAGAGTTCTGCCAAAACTTTGAGGAATAGACCAGTCGAGTGGAGATAGGTTTGGATCCTATCAACTCTCCAATGAAGGATGAAGCTGCCATGAATGTGCTTCAACTGGAGTCTCGCGTCGCTGGTGTGGTGGATTATCTGGCCCGACTGAAGGCACCAACATCGCGAATCGACACAACACTCTGGCTAGGGGAGACGCTTCAGAACGACCTCGAGTATTTGATGACTCGACTGAATGAAGTCCCAGGCCGAGTGCAAGAGTGGAAGAAGTCTTCTGCCAGGTGCGGTGCTGATGTAGCTCTGTCTTTAGTCCGTATTCACTACAAAGACGCACGAGAGGAAAAGCTGGTGTCCCTCAAGGTGGCCAATAATAAGAAGCATGACTTCCGATCCTTCATGGAGACATTCATTGCAGCTGCCACTCGGATTGCTGATGGAATCGACCTGGACGAGTTCGTCGCACCTTCCAGTCCTCCACCGGAGGAGTAAAAAACTTTTATGCTTGATGCCTTAAATTTGCCTCGGAATGCCGAGTGGTTTTTGTAACCGATAAACTTTAACAGGCTTGATGCCTGAGCACTTCTGGATCCGTAGGATGTTATCTGAACTTGATGCCTAAGCTTTGCGGTTGAATATGTTTGCATTTGTCTTCGAATGACATTGTTCTTCGCTCGGAATATATTTTTGTGCTTGGGACTTGTTCTTGCAGGCTGGAGCACAGATTTCAGTCGACTTGCATCCTTGTGACCCAGGACGAAATGCTCATCGTATTTGTGCCGAAGCTCGAAGGGGAAGGTAGCAGTCGACCTGCACACCGCTGTCCTGACAGAGCGCATGTTGTATTTGTGCCGAAGCCCAGAGGAGAAGGTAACGATCGACCTTCGCCTCGCGGACCTTGCGGGTCGAAACGATTTTCGTACTTAGTCGAGTGCTGGACCGCTGCTAAGCCTCCGAGTGAGAGATAGATTCGCCACTCGGTAAGATTTCAAATACTTAGGCGAGTATTGGACTTCAGCTAAGCCCCCGAGTGGGAGGCGGATTCACCACTCGATAGGAATTTAAACACTTAGGCGAGCACTGGGCTGCAGCTAAGCCCCCGAGTGGGAGGCGGATTCACCACTCGGTAGGAATTTAAACACTTAGGCGAGCACTGGGCTGCAGCTAAGCCCCTGAGTGGGAGGCGGATTCACCACTCGGTAGGAATTTAAACACTTAGGCGAGCACTGGGTTGCAGCTAAGTCCCCGAGTGGGAGGCGGATTCACCA